>NW_025963890.1:38514625-38537125 GCF_023055435.1 Haliotis rufescens
CAGTTGCAATGGTATGCACACTGGAAGCCGTAGGTGCCCCCAGAACACGTGGCTGCTATATAAAAAATATTATATTAGATATATTCAACGAAGGATTATCAGAAAAAACTGCAATGGTCTGATCGACATCGCTGATGTCTGTAAAAGAAATTCCCAAAGTATACTGGTTTCAGGTTCATGCAAAACTCATATATGCGTGTTTGTCATATCGTCTATCATAAGTAAAGCATGAAACATAGTGCCAACATGCTCTGCAGGTCATCGGAAAAGCATGCCATACAGCAGTATTACATATCACGTCCTTCTCTTCAAAGTACCCCTTACATTTATTGAATGGCTTGAAGAGGGCTGCTTTTAGGGTCACTGACCGGATCTTCCACAACTACTGTCTGTATGTTGACACGCTGACAGCTACTGTGTGTATGTTGACACGCTGACAGCTATTCCATGTATATGTTGACATGCTGACATCGAATATGTGTATTTGGGCATGCTGACAGCTTCTATATGTGTGTTGACATGATGTCAGCTAAAATCTGTATTTCACAGGTTTATAGCTATAATGTGTATCTCAAAATGTTGACAATTACTATGTATATGTTGACATGCTGACATCGAATATGTGTATGTTGACATTCTGACAGCTACTATGTGTATGTTAACATTCATACAGATACTGTGTATGTTGACACGCTGACAGCTATTATGTGTATGTTGGCATGCTGACAGCTACTATGTGTATGTTGGCACGCTGACAGCTATTATGTGTATGTTGGCATGCTGACAGCTACTATGTGTATGTTGATGTGCTGACAGCTACTATGTGTATGTTGATATGCTGACAGCTACTATGTGTATGTTAGCATGCTGACAGCTACTATGTGTATGTTGACATTCTGACAGCTAATATATGTATATGTTGACATGCTGACAGCTACTATGTGTATGTTAATATGCTGAGAGCTATACCATGTATATGTTGACATGCTGACATCGAATATGTGTATTTTGGCATGCTGACAGCTTCTATATGTGTGTTGACATGATGTCAACTAAAATCTGTATTTCACAGGTTTATAGCTATAATGTGTATCTCAAAATGTTGACAGCTACTATGTGTATGTTGGCATGCTGACAGCTACTATGTGTATGTTAACATTCATACAGCTACTGTGTATGTTGACACGCTGACAGCTATTATGTGTATGTTGACATGCTGACAGCTACTATGTGTATGTTGACATTCTGACAGCTACTATGTGTATGTTAACATTCATACAGATACTGTGTATGTTGACATCCTGACAGCTATTATGTGTATGTTGATATGCTGACAGCTACTATGTGTATGTTGATAT
Source organism: Haliotis rufescens (assembly GCF_023055435.1). Taxonomy (NCBI): domain Eukaryota; kingdom Metazoa; phylum Mollusca; class Gastropoda; order Lepetellida; family Haliotidae; genus Haliotis; species Haliotis rufescens. The sequence continues at coordinate 38,515,984 of NW_025963890.1, forward strand.
GCTGACAGCTACTATGTGTATGTTAGCATGCTCACAGCTACTATGTGTATGTTGACATTCTGACAGCTAATATATGTATGTTAGCATGCTGACAGCTACTATGTGTATGTTGACATTCTGACAGCTAATATATGTGTATGCTGACATGCTGACAGCTACTATGTGTATGTTGATATGCTGAGAGCTATTCCATGTATATGTTGACATGCTGACATCGAATATGTGCATATTGGCATGCTGACAGCTTCTATATGTGTGTTGAAATGATGTCAGCTAAAATCTGTATATCACACGTTTATAGCTATAATGTGTATCTCAAAATGTTTTCCATTAAAAGACAGTGTTTGTTTGATGCTTAACCCAGCACCTACACCATTTCCATTAAAAGACAGTGTTTGTTTGTTGCTTAACCCAGCACCCACACCATTTCCATTAAAAGACAGTGTTTGTTTGTTGCTTAACCCAGCACCCACACCATTTCCATTAAAAGACAGTGTTTGTTTGTTACTTAACCCAGCACCCACACCATTTCCATTAAAAGACAGTGTTTGTTTGGTGCTTAACCCAGCACCAACACCATTTCCATTAAAAGACAGTGTTTGTTTGTTGCTTAACCCAGCACCCACACCATGTCCATTAAAAGACAGTGTTTGTTTGTTGCTTAACCAGCACCAACACCATTTCCATTAAAAGACAGTGTTTGTTTGTTACTTAACCAGCACCAACACCATTTCCATTAAAAGACAGTGTTTGTTTGTTGCTTAACCAGCACCAACAAATACGCCTGCCATACGGCGGCTTCCTGTAAACAATGACCAGACAATCCAGTGATAGGTATCATGAGCTAAGTCGACATCGTCACAAAGTCTCACCACCAAATCCACTTCAGTAAGTGCAAGTGAGAAAGGACGCATGAAAACTCCCAGTAAAGGTCATAGTATTGGATAATATCCCATATCACAATGAAACGCTACGTGTCATTTTAAGTAAATGTATGTGAATGTACTGTCTGGAACGACTTAACATTTGGTGGTGAAAGCTTGACGCTGAGTCTGATGGTCTATTGCTCGACATGTCACCACGGTAAAATCTTGGTACATCATTTTGATTTTTTTGCATGGCTTTAGATAAGAACACTGAATGAGATGTCAACACCCAGTCATTTATCCATCTGAACTACCGGGTTTGTAAACTAGCAACATAGTTGAATGTCGTCATAGGCTCCGCTTTGCGGAGTTGTGGACATGGGGTGTGGTTTTCTAGAAATATCCATTTCCCTTGCGATAAACATCATTGAGTTTGGTTACAATCCGGGTAATCTTTAGTAGTTAGGTGACTATATTTAGGCTTAATTTAGCAGCGTCTGCAGCCTGCGTGCATTACCAGCAGAAACTGAAAGAAAACATGTGCAGATGATGTGTTAAGGCGCAATTGACCAGGGTCTTTGCTTAATATAATCTCTTGTGGTCATCTGACTCTCGATTCTTACCCGGATTGAAACCACGTGATCACATCTGCAGTCTATGCAGCTTTCTTAGATAATGAAAAAGCATTCGATAGGATATGGCACGATGGATTATTTTACAAACTACATAAACTGGGCATTAGAGGTAATACATGGAAATTACTACATCATTGTTATACAAATAGTTATGCTTATATTTCCTACCAAGGTGAACAATCAGACAGATATATGGTTCAACAAGGGATTGGCCAAGGCAGAGTTATCTCTGCTTGTTTTTTTCTTGTTTTTATAAATGACCTCATTAGAGCCCTTAGACAAGAACAATGTGGCATTCGTTCATATGGTATGGATATTCCTGCAGTCTTGCTTGCCGACGATACTACATTTATTAGCGCACCACCGAGAGGCTTACAAACATCCCTGAATATTGTACATACATATGCCTCAAGGTGGCGCCCAACATATAATCCATCAAAAAGTGCAATAATTGTGTTCACCAAATCAAAACGCAAGGGGTATAACTGTTATTGTAAACTTGGTAATACACACATTACTACAACTGACTCTACGGTGTATGGTGGAATACTTCTAACATACAATCTGTCCTATAAAACAAAAATTGAAAAGAACTGTCAGAAAGCAAAACAAAATATTAACTCCCTAAGATCTTTAGGATGAAATAATTATGATCTTCATCCAATTTCCAGTGTGAAAATATGGCTCAGAATGATACTCAAAACCAGCCTTTATGGATGTGAATTACTCTATGACATCAAGGGTCAACATGCCGCTCTGTTGGAAGGCACACAAATATATTTTGCAAGCATTGTACAGGGTCTTGATAAAAGATCTCCTTCAGAATCTACTATTTCGAACCTTGGACTTTGAACAATTACTGCATATATTGATAAATGCAAACTTTTCTTTCTTGGTCGTTAATGCAATCTTAACTGTAATAACTTTGCAAAAAATATTTTTGTGCGTTCATTGCAAGCCCTGTCAATTCAAAGACAATCTGTGGAGAACTTAAATCAACACTTGATAAATACAATCTGGGTCACTACCTTCGTACATACACTCAGTACGGTACTTTCCCTCCAAAATTGCAATGGAGAAATCGTGTTAACGAAACTATATGCAAATACGAAGAACAATCATGGCTCACAAATGTATCAAATAACGCAAGCATGTCCCGTTATAAGAGAATTCATACGAAATTAGCATACCATGTACTTTGGCATTTAGCTTTTCTGTACCCGGAATATCGACCTACTTTACAACTCAGTGTGAAAGTCTCATCACGCAGTAAACCTTCGAAAGAGTGCATGCTCTGTAATAGGCATGCTTTCGACTGTGACAGCCACATTATTTTACATTGTGAAGCTCTGATATCAGAAAGAAATGCGTTTTTCTCTGCTCTCATTGACGTACTTGACGTTCAAAAATATGTTGATTTTGAAATGGAAGACGAAACAGATATGTTATCAGTCTTATTTGGGGCTGAAACAACATTTACTCACAATCTGGATCAACACACCTGGGAAACTATTACACTACAATTCGCCTCGTATCTGTACAAACTAAGGCATCTTTTAGTGAATGTCTGTCTTCATTTAGGTATCTGAATTTGATAAACTGTGTGTAATTGTAAATATGTTATGCCTTTCTGTATTGTGTTTACTGCGCGTAATTGAATATATTTGCAATGTAAACTTTGGAATGACATCTAGAGGAAATAAAGAATCTCTCTCTCTCTCTCTCTCTCTCTCTCTCTCTCTCTCTCTCTCTCTCTCTCTCTCTCTCTCTCTTGATATTAATGAAAACAAAAGTGACATACCTGTCGCAGCTACAACAAACAGCGACAGAGCGACGAGAACACCTCCTCGTACGTTCGCCATACTGCATTACTGTACCGAGGCTGCCAACCAGGAAGTATTATCCTTCTCGGATGAAGAACAAAAACTCAGCATGAAACAGCACGGACGGAATAAGGTTACAACCACGCCCTCTACATAATATTCAACTCAGGGCCTCCTACCAACAAGCAGCCATGCATGCTACCCTTTATAACATAGCATATCTGCCTTGTTGATAAAACTTCCACCCGTATGTTGATGTGAACACATGCTTCATGCCTGGGTGAGTAAATATAGTAGGTGTTGATTCATTGCCTGCTGTGACGGGGAAATTTCACGCTTATCAAATACATAATTGAGACGAAAATGTTGACTACCACTTTGCTCTAGGGACGGATCATTTGAAATTCGGAGGGGTGGGCGGGATGTGTGAAGTGTTGATAATATATAACATAAAACTATAAGCTAAAAGTCTTTAAAACTTTATTTTACAGTTAATAGTTTGAAGCATAAATACCACCCCATGCCACCCCACCCCACCCCACCCCAATGAATATCAAATGGTCGGTCCCCTATGTGTGTACCTGTTTCAAAGAAGCATATACAGATCTACCCGAAGTAGAATTTGAAAGCCCCTTGAACGTGTGTTTCACACGTCCACCAATGTAACGTGGATGTCTATTGCCAGAAAAGTAAACTTTCCTTTGACAGTTTCAACTGTATTCATAAACACATCCTTGCCTCAGCCTTAACAATAGACGGAAAGTACAGGCCACAGGCGCTCGCTCATCCAGAACAAGTAGGCGTGTATAGTGACACTTCCTTATTTGAGCTACACAAAGATTGTTGAGTGAGTGAGTATGGTTCTAATAATAAGTTCATTTATACTGCGCGTGGTTCCATTCACCAAAAGGCGACTATGCTTGTCGTAAGAGGCGACTAACGGGATCGGGTGGTCAGGCTCGCATGTCATCGACCCCACTTGCTGAGTGCGGCGTTAAACAACAAACCAAACCAAACCAAATCCATTCACCAAGTTAATGCCGATGGCGCTACATAGTTTTAGCAAATAATGTTGATGAAAGGTGAGTAGAGCTGGATTGTATAGTGTTGTCTGAAAAGGTATGTTTTCAGATGGGCCTTAAAGGACAGCTTAAGATCAGATGGTAGTTTGTTCCATAGCGAGGAAGCGCAGAACTGGAAAGTTCTCTGACCAAAGGTTTTGAGACAGGTTTCCGGGACTTGTAACAGGTGGTTATTCTGAGAACGGAGAGATCTGGAAGGCTTGTATTTAGTCAGTAGTTCTACGCCGCTATTAGCAATATTCCATTCCCAAGCCATGGGCTTCACATATTGTACCATGTGGGGAATCGAACCCGGCCTTCGGCGTAAAGAGCGAACGATTTAATCACTAGGCTACCCCACCGCCTCTAAAATTGTTGAGCATGCATTGATGACTATGAAGATCATGACCCTTGGTGTTAATCCATTTTAACACACCACTCCAAGCTTTTATTGAAGACAAATGTGGAAATACATTGAAGTTGCTTATAAATGCATACATGGTTGTATATACCACAGAGGGACCGCTGGCACAGCTTAAGATGAGGCGAAAGCGGTTGTAGCCAAGTTCGTACAGCCATGCTATCAGCTGATCTGCTTGTGCACATAGGCGTTACCTGTCTGCATCAGGTGCAAACAATGCAATCAAATAGGTCAGGGTAACCATACGCCAAAGCACGACTGATAATCATAAGTGCATTGTCTTGTGTGCTTTGATTGGAGTGTGTCACGAACTCCACCAAGCACCAACGCCCCAGCATACAGTGAGCTTTTAAATGCTTTGTTTGTTTGTTGTTTAACGCCGCACTCAGCAATATTCCAGCTATTTGACGGCGGTCTGTAAATAATCGAGTCTGGACCACTCAATCCAGTCGCAATTTGGATCGATGACATGCATCAACCAAGTCAGCGAGCCTGACTTGGTTGATGTATGTCATCGTATCCCAATTGCGTGAATCGATGCTTATGATGCCAATCACATGATGGCTGGTCCAGACTCGATTATTTACAGACTGACGTAATATAGCTTGAATACTGCTGAGTGCGGCGTTAAACAACAACCAGAAGAGTACATGCCTGACACACTCGGGTCTCCCACAACCAGAAGGGTACATGCCTGACACACTCGGGTCTCCCACAACAAGAAGAGTACATGCCTGATACAATCGGGTCTCCCACAACAAAAAGAGTACATGCCTGACACACTCGGGTCTCCCACAACCAGAAGAGTACATGCCTGACACACTCGGGTCTCCCACAACAAGAAGAGTACATGCCTGACACACTCGGGTCTCCCACAACAAGAAGAGTACGTGCCTGACACACTCGGGTCTCCCACAACAAGAAGAGTACATGCCTGACACACTCGGGTCTCCCACAACAAGAAGAGTACATGCCTGACACACTCGGGTCTCCCACAACAAGAAGAGTACATGCCTGACACAATCGGGTCTCCCACAACCAGAAGGGTACATGCCTGACACACTCGGGTCTCCCACAACAAGAAGAGTACATGCCTGACACACTCGGGTCTCTCACAACAAGAAGAGTACATGCCTGACACACTCGGGTCTCCCACAACCAGAAGAGTACATGCCTGACACACTCGGGTCTCCCACAACCAGAAGAGTACATGCCTGACACACTCGGGTCTCCCACAACAAGAAGAGTACATGCCTGACACACTCGGGTCTCCCACAACAAGAAGAGTACATGCCTGACACACTCGGGTCTCCCACAACAAGAAGAGTACATGCCTGACACACTCGGGTCCCCCACAACAAGAAGAGTACATGCCTGACACACTCGGGTCTCCCACAACAAGAAGAGTACATGCCTAACACACTCGGGTCCCCCACAACAAGAAGAGTACATGCCTGACACACTCGGGTCTCCCACAACAAAAAGAGTACATGCCTGACACACTCGGGTCTCCCACAACCAGAAGAGTACATGCCTGACACACTCGGGTCTCCCACAACCAGAGGAGTATATGCCTGACACACTCGGGTCTCCCACAACCAGAAGAGTACATGCCTGACACACTCGGGTCTCCAACAACCAGAGGAGTACATGCCTGACACACTCGGGTCTCCAACAACCAGAAGAGTACATGCCTGACACACTCGGGTCTCCCACAACAAGAAGAGTACATGCCCGACACACCCGGGTCTCCCACAACCAGAGGAGTATATGCCTGACACACTCGGGTCTCCCACAACAAGAAGGGTACATGCCTGACACACTCGGGTCTCCCACAACCAGAAGAGTACATGCCTAACACACTCGGGTCTCCAACAACAAGAAGAGTACATGCCTGACACACTCGGGTCTCCCACAACAAGAAGAGTACATGCCTGACACAATCGGGTCTCCCACAACCAGAAGGGTACATGCCTGACACACTCGGGTCTCCCACAACAAGAAGAGTACATGCCTGATACAATCGGGTCTCCCACAACAAAAAGAGTACATGCCTGACACACTCGGGTCTCCCACAACCAGAAGAGTACATGCCTGACACACTCGGGTCTCCCACAACCAGAGGAGTATATGCCTGACACACTCGGGTCTCCCACAACCAGAAGAGTACATGCCTGACACACTCGGGTCTCCCACAACCAGAGGAGTACATGCCTGACACACTCGGGTCTCCAACAACCAGAAGAGTACATGCCTAACACATTCGGGTCTACCACAACCAGAAGAGTACATGCCTGACACACTCGGGTCTCCCACAACAAGAAGAGTACATGCCTGACACACTCGGGTCTCCCACAACAAGAAGATAGGACTCTAATGGTTGGTTGGTTGGTTTGTTGTTTAACGCCGCACTCAGCAGTAATCCAGCTATATATGACGGCGGTCTGTAAATAATCGAGTCTGAACCAGACAATCCAGTGATTAATATCATGAGCATCGATCAACGCTATTGGGATCGATGACATGCATCAACCAAGTCAGCGAGCCTGACCACCCGATCCGGTTTGTCGCCCTTTGCGACAAGCACAGTCGCCTTTTACGGCAAGAATGGGTTGCTGAAGACCTATTCTACCCAGGAATCTTCACAATGATACACTACAGGTCAAGTCATTTTGGAAGTGTTTGTTTTGTTTGTTTGTTTGTTTGTTTATTTGTTGTTTAACGCCTCACTCAGCAATATTCCAGCTATATGACGGCGGTCTGTAAATAATCGAGTCTGGACCAGACAATCGAGTGATTGACATCATGCGCATCGACCCACGCAACTGAGATACGATGACATGCATCAACCAAGTCAGCGAGCCAGACCACCCGATCCCGTTAGTCTTTACCACAAGATTAGTCGCCTTTAACTGCAAGCATGGGTTGCTGAAGACCTATTCTACCCCGAATCTTCACGGGTCCATTTTGGAAGTGATACATATTAGGAAGAGAATTTATGGATGTCAACTTCTTTATTATGAGGAGTACAACGTTCTGGAGTATATACTTACTCCTTTATCAGGTCACCTGTTGAAGGAGTAAGTATTTACTGCGAAATATCTGTTTATTTGTTGTTTAACACTCAGCAATATCCCACTTGTGTGGCGGCGGGCTGTAAATAATCGAGTCTGGACCAGACAATCCAGTCATTGACATCATGAGCATCGATCCACGCAATTGGGATCGATGAAATACATCAACCAAGTCAGCGAGACCGACCACCCCATCCCGTTAGTCGCCTCTTACGACAAGCACAGTCGCCTTTTACGGCAAGTATTGTTATAAATGCATCCCCAAAATCTTAGAAAAGTATAACAAAGTCAAACTTTAAATTGATGGTTAGCTTTAAAAACGATGGTAACATAAAACCAAAGTGTTGGCGCAAACAAGCAGGAAATCAATAGGATGATGATAGTGACAGGATATTTTGGGATAGCTTCGGTGGTGTTGTCACCAATTAATCAATAGACATCTTCAATCGGTCAGTAGGTTCCGGTAGTTTGCTGATCACGACGCAAACACGTGTTCATGGTCTGATATTGTTCTTTACCAATTAAAATGATCTATGAGGACATGTGACATAGACACGCCAGGCCCGAACACGTCAAAATGATACCGTCAACATAAAAAGAGGAGAGCGCGGTTTTCAGCCGATCGAGTCGAACCACGCTCGTTCTAAGTTCTCCCCATTTAGTGATGAGCTTGGCCGGTGTGATCCTGTCGTGTATTGATAGATGGACGGAGAGTAAGTAAAACTAATGTGAGTATAAAGCTGGCGTTGCGTTTCTTTATTATGCGAGTATAAATGCGGACGGAGACAATCCGGAGTCGGCGCCGTTAGACCAATCACTCCTTGACTGAGATGAGCCGATGCTGACAAGGAGAGCTGCAAAGTCATGGCTTAACTGACCAAGTTTTAAGGTAACTGTAGTAGGGTCCCACTTCAGTTACCTCATGAGCATCCTTCCACGCAATTGGGATACGATGACATGCGCATGCATCAACCAAGTCAGCGAGCCTGACCACCCGACCCCGTTAGTCGACAAGCATGGGTCACTGAAGACCAATTCTAACCCGGGTCTTCACGGGCTACCCCGAAACGTTTTGTTCCTCACACTAAAGTTGATATCCATACATTTTCTTCCTTACACTGTATCTATAAATCATTTTCAAAAACTAGAACAAAATGGAATATTTACACACAAAAGCACGTTCGTTCTGTCAAAAACTACCAATTTATTTGACTTTGCTGAAGGGGCACGGGTGGCCCAGGTCCGTGGCTAAACCAGAATCACCGGTTCGAACCTCAGAGTCTTGACTCTGTCTCTTCCTTACACTATATTTATATATCATTTTCAAAAACAAGCACAAAATGAACTATTTACACACAAGAGCACGTTCGTTCTGTCAAAAATTACCAATTTGTTTGACTTTGCTGAAGGGGCACGGGTGGCCCGGGTTCCATGGAACCAGAATCACGGGTTCGATTCTCAGATGTCGCTTTGATTCTGGCTTTATCAGCACCGATCATGCAACCCCTCATCACAAAGTGGGTTTTATAAAAGAAGAAAACGTCTATGACGTGAATAACTTTCATCATAAAACTCAATTCGTCCACTTCGTTGGACGCACACCCTGTTGGGAAACAAGGATGGTCAGATGTTTCCTTCTTCCGTGTGTCACTGTGTGCAGCCTACCCTGTTTATTGATGGCTACCAATGAGTACATATATATAACACATTACTTTCGATGAGGAAAATATTTTTTAACTTTAATAATGTTCCCAACAGTGTTTACTTTAGTGTGAATATTATCCTGAACATCTGCAGTGGTATTAATGCCATCATTCCCTGCTACGGAATGTTAGGGGAATATAGATATATGTGATGTACTTCCTGGAACGGGTATCCTCTTGAGGACTTATCACCCAGAGGGAGATGTCAATGGAAAGGCGAGAAATAAATTTATATTATGTTATTATGTTGAAAGAAAAAAAACATTTCATCTTATGAAGATGGTAGCAGGCATTCCAAGAAAAGGTTAAAACTGTATTATTAATAAAGTGAAAAGTTAAACCAACATATACATGTATACCACTTTGGTAATTCAAGGTAATGGACAAAACATAATTGTCGTTATTCCTTAATGAACCTGGCCCTTAGATAGTGTTTTGTATTCGAAGGCCCACACGTAACGACACGCCCCGTGGGGTTAGAATAGGTCTGCAGCAACCTATGCTGGTCGTGAACGGCCACCACAAGGATCGGGTGGTCAGGTTCGGTGACCTAGTAAAAGGCGACTGTGCTTGTCGTATGAGGCGATTAACGGGATCGGATGGTCAGGCTCGCTGACTTGGTTGATGCATTACATCGATCCCAACTGCGTGGATCGATGGTCATGATATGAATCACTGGATTATAAGGTCCAGACTCGATTATTTACAGACCCCCGTCAAATAGCTAGAATATTTCTGAGTGCGGCGTTAAACAACAAAACAACAACAACAGTTGATTGCGTGTCTTCATAACCCGATGGCATTGATCTTTGCTCGCAATATCCATCACTTGATTGTCTGGTCCAGACTCGAATATGTCCACGCTGCTGTCTAAAAGCTGGAATATTGCTGAGTGTGGCGTTACGTTAAACAACACACATGCACACACAAAATGATATGAGCTACATGTAGGCGACAACATGAAAGCGAGGGATGACTGGTCGGAGCACCAAGTGGATCCAGAAGGTGCAACACAATGACATGTAACACAGGACCGGTATGGTAATGGATAGCAGGTTGGAATTACTTGAATTTGATGGGCGTTTTCACCTTAAGTACTTGAAGGCTGCAAGAGACTATCAGAGGACAACCCAGTGTTTATACTGTGCTATACAGTGTGCTTTCCTTTGATGAAAATAAGCCATCAAGACGCGTATGTAAGACAGTGGTTATTGTATTAAATGGTATATTCCTATATATGAGACCGCCTCCGTGGTCTAGTGGATGGAGCGTCTGCCCGGATAGAGGAAGGACGGATGTTCGATCCCCGGCCGCGTCATACCCGAAGGCGTTAAAAGATGATAAGATGATTAACTGCGGCATGGTATCTCAGTGGGCTAGCACTATAAAATCGGCATGAGTCCGGACTAATACAAGCAGGCACACACACACACACACACACACACACACACACACACACACACACACACACACACACACACACACACTTCGCGATATAAGTGCTGTAACTTTGAACGCGACGTTCAACCCCAACCCCGTAGTTAACTTTTTTTGATGGGGGGACAAATAAGATATTCATATTCAGTTAACTTTCACAAGGAAAAATGTAGTTTTCCTGGTGTTCCTCGCTGCACAATATGACCAGGATGGTCAGGAAGTAGCACAGCGATAATTCGGTCATGGAACATGGGGGCTTTCAACAAACAGGGTGTTTTAAAGAAAAAAGGTCATATTCTACCTTAAAGCCGTCATCATAGAGCCACTCCACAGAAGAAGTTCTCAAAATTGGAAAATGGTACTCTTCAAGTTACAATCAGTAAATTGTGTTTTAAGCATATTCCTTCACTGATTTCATTTGGAAAAAGTGAATGTTTTTGGTTAAACGCCGCTTTGAACAGTATTTTATAATATCACTGGTGCATACTCTCCAAACAAAAACAGGGGATATTCGAAAATAGCATATGATTAGTGAAATACAAAGAGGTATCGAGTGATGGTTTGTTTGTTTTGTTTGTTTAACGCCGCACTTAGCAATATTCCACCTATATGACGTCGGTCTGTAAAAAAAATCGAGTCTGGACCAGACAATCCAGTGATTGACATCATGAGCATCTATCCACGGGATTGGGATATGATGACATCCATCAACCAAGTCAGCGAGCCTGACCACCCGATCCCGTTAGTTTCCACTTACGACAAGCATAGTCGACTTTTACGGCAAGCATGGGGTTCTACCCCGGATCTTTACGGGTCTGTCCTGCACTACCTGTAGCAACCAACACTCTCCCAATTTGTTCAAAAAAGTAAGTGTTTGTTGTTGCCTGGCGCCGCACAACAGTCCTCCTTGCATGCTACGGCGGCCTGTAAACAAACCAGACAATCGAGTGATGGACCAACAAATCCAGAGACGATAGCGCCCTTATAGTTGCACATTGTGTTGAAACTAAAAATGATATTCTAATTTTGAATTGCAGATATTCTGCTACATTTTGGTATATGATTTTGTTGTTTAACGCTGCACGCACCGATATTGCAGCTATATAACGGTGGTCTGTTAATAATCGAGTCTGGGCGAGACAATCCATTCGTTGACATATTGAACATCGATCCACGCAGTTATCATATATACACTCTTCAAAAAGAGAAACGCACAGGTAGTATGTAGTTCACTGAACCTGACTACACAAAAAATCCGGTATATAAATTGGAGATATGTTATTGGAAAATGTTGGTGGCCTGATATTCGACACACGGTGCGTCAAAACGCAGCCGTTGTGGATTTGCAATGTCTTCGTGGGCATTGTTTTCACACTTGTTCGAAAATGTCATGGAGGAAAACAGTAAAGCAAAATGCACGTGCAAGTTATGGCATTCGTAACTCGTGGTAGTGGCTATAAAAAAGCAAGCATAAGCCAATAATTTGTCATTCAATTGTCAACATTTTTCAAGTTCGAAAATGCCGAGACTCAGCGCTGCCGATCGGAACATCGTCATAGGACGTATCCAAAGAGGGGAATCGCAGTCTTCTGTTGCACGCTACTTCAACGTCCACCACAGCACCATTTGCCGCCTTTGTGACCGATACACACAGTTCAATTCCACTGCAGACCGTCCGAGAACCGGCCGACCAAGAGTTACCACCCCTGCACAGGATCGCTGCATTTGACTGTTCCACCTAATCATCGCAATGCCACAGCTACGGAGACTGCAGGACGCATCTGCAAACTGTCAGAAACCATCTTCGCGGGGCTGGAATCCGACCCAGAAGACCCGTTATTGTCCCTGTTTTGCAAAAGATCCATCGGCAGAGACGCTTGCGTTGGTGCAATACCTTACAGCCTCGGAATTTGTGAAACTGGAGACGAGCGTTGTTTAGCGATGAATCACGATTTCTTCTTCACCGGCGAGATGTAGACAACAGGTTTATCGTCGTTGAAATGAGCGTTTTGCCCCACATTGCGTACGTGAATTCGACAATTTCGGTGGTGGTAGTGTCATTGTGAGGGGGGCCATTTCCTACACTACGAGTTCTGACGTTGTTGTGCTTCAGGGAAATTTGACAGCAAATCGCTACATGAATCAAATTCTTCAACCTCACCTTCTTCCAAACATTGATCGCCAGAGGGAGCTGTTTCAACAGGACAAAGCTCGTGTCACCGTAGACCTCCAGATCTCAACCAAATCGAACACCTCTGGGATGAACTCGATCGACGTGTACGTCAAACGCCAGAACACGCTGCAGACACCCCCACAACCGGACAACGCGTTACAAGCAGAATTCCACAGGACAGAATTCGTACACTTATCCAGTCAGTGCCGAGGAGATACAGAGCCGTGATTGCTGCCCGGGGCGGTCACACGAGATATTGAGTTCAGCGCAACCTTGTGGCCTTATGTGACTTAACAATGAACAGTTTTCAATGCCTTTGTACAACGACAACATGTGACTATTGAGCTCCAAAATGTCATATTTGTATCTATGATATAAGATTAGATATATCGTTTTTATTAGGATCAATATTTTTTCTAAAAATCTACCTGTGCGTTTCTTTTTTTGAAGATTGTACATGTTCTTTTTACAAAGTTCAAAACTTTGTGCAGAGTTGCGTCCTTTGGGCACCCCAGAAACCTATGATTGTGGGTTCGAATCCCGGTTCGCCCCGATTATGTTCCTAGGTTTGTCAGCACCATACCCATGCTCATGGGTTTCACCGAAGTGGTAAACGTCTGAGACCTGCATTCCTCCCACATTAAGCTGACACGCCGTGATATAACTGGAATACTGTTAAAAGCTGTGTTAAACCCAACTCACTCACTCTCACTCACTCTATTACCTACAACTGTGCAAGCTTTCATGCATTTATCACAAAGTGCACATTGTATATATTGCTGAAACTGAGAATTTGCCGGTTCGCAACTAATGTAAGTTTTTATCTTACAATGTGTACATATAAACTAACTAGCTTCCGGGTGCATTCTCTCGAGAAATCCGAGAATAATTTTAGATTTAAGTATTAATATTATTCGTTAATAAACTGTTAAAGAAATAGAGTGAAGTCGAGATTGAAGCGCCCATAAAATCTTCAATTCGGAACTTAATCTGTGCATTGTACTTCTTGAGTGTATATAGAACACGTCGAATACTGGTTCAAGGATGTTCATATTATTTTAAGTAATAATGAATGTTGATTGATTGTAAATAATTGTTGTCATTTATCGATTATTTAATCGTGGAAAGTTAAATGGTTATTGTGGTGTTGATGAGAGATCAATATACCCAATTGATAAATAGGCCACTGACTGCCTTTCTGCCCACCCAAAACCCCTAAACCGCTACAATATATTGAGAGCTTCATAGAAGCTTAACTACAAAAAAAGCATCTCAAAAGCGCTACGTCTTTTTGAAAATACATATGTTCGTTCGTTCATTTGTTGTTTAACACTGCACTCAGCAATATTCCAGCTGTAAATAGTCGAGTCTGGACAAGACAATCCAGTGATTGACACCAGGAGCATCGATCCACGTAATTTGGATACGATGACATGCATTAACCAAGTCAGCAAGCCTGACCCCCTGTTAGTCGCCTCTTACGACAAGCATATTTACGGCACGCATGGGTGGCTGAAGACATATTCTTACCCGGATCTTCATGGATTTTTTACGGAAGTTGAACATTGCCCAAAAGTGTTCTGCAGATTAAGACTGAAAAAACATCTCATGATTTCTAGCATGTAGAATGTGCAGACAGACACTGATGGTCGTGAGGGTGGTAGAGTATTTATGCCATACATCTTCATCATCTTCAAACGTATCTTTAATCAGAAAAGTAAGGATGCAATGAAATGTATTGTTCGTTTTATTCGCCAGTTCGTTGTAGGCGTGTTCGTTATAAACGTAGTAGTTGACTGTATTAACCACACGGCCTTACACGAGTCGTCATCGATTACCCACGATTACCCAGAGTATCTATTCCATGATGACATTTATTATGGAACCTTTAACCTATATCACTAACAATTGTTACTAACATCACTAACATTACATATTAATTTTCGACACGTGAAGATCCGGGTTAGAATAGGTCTTCAGCAACCCATGCTTGTCCTGAAAGGCGACTATGCTTGTCGTAAGAGGCGACTAACGGGATCGGGTGGTCAGACTCGCTGACTTGGTTGTTGCATGTCATCGGTCCCAACTGCAGGATCGATGCTCATGATGTCAATCACTGGATTGTCTGGTCCAGACTCGATTATTTACAGACCGCCGTCATATAGCAGGACTTGGTGAGTGCGGCATTTAACTACAAACACTTTATAATTACAAAATCCCGGTATCACGCAGCCTTCAGATCACATCAATTGCAATCATGTGAGTCCTCCCTGCAGCCGGTATTCCACTCCCGATTATAACGCGACCACACCCAAAGCCATCGCCTTCAAGTGCCATCCACACTCGTCCACTCACGTGAGACGTTTCCAGTTGAATGGGGAGCTGCTATATATTCAATCGCCCTGTGGTGAAGTCGTGTGGGATTTTACGTCTGTTTAAACAGATACTTGCCATCGTCAGCATGGATCGTTGCGCGTTAAATCAATACTGGATTCTTGTCCAGACTCCATTATGTACATGTCGCCGTCATATTGCCCACATGTTGCTGAATGTTGAAATAGAAGATACCTACATATACGTCCAGACTCGATTATTTACAGACCGCCGTCATATAGCTGGATTATGGCTGAGTGCGGCGTTAAACAACAAACCAACCAACCAACCAACCTAGTCGAGACGACCCGTGAAGAGTCCGGGGTAGAATAGGTCTTCAGCAACCCATGCTTGCCATAAAAGGTGACTATGTTTGTCGTAAGAGGCGACTGCGTGGATTGATGCATGTCATCGTATCTCAGTTGGGTAGATCGATGCTCATGATATCAATCACTGGATTGTCTGGTCGAGACTCGATTATTTACAGATCGCCGTCATGTAGCTGGAATATTGCTGAGTGCGGCGTTCAACAACAAACCAAACCAACCTAATCGAGACACAATAACACAAGATGTGTTACAGATACCTAACAAGGCTGATCATCAGGTTTCCAGACACAATAAACAAAACGTGTGACAGTTACTTATAACAAACTTGATCACCAGCATATGCAGACACGAAAAGTAATGTATCCTAATCCATGAATAATATGGATGGATAAACGAACATGGATTTGAAGTTCTGAAAATCAAATCGGATGCCTGTTGTTATATGGCAGTGCATTTTATTGTTTAAAAATGATTGTAACTGTGTGACATTGTTTCTGTTGCGATTCGGTAGACGCTCATTGAATTGTGTTTGGGCAATGATCTGTCGTCAGGAAGTTACTATATATAGATGTTAATATGGTGCGTAAACATCCGGTCCGGTTCACCGCGGACGGTGATTGTATGTTTTCGAGACATGTGGAATGTTCCAGTATCTGTAGTCACCCTTAATATTTACCCAAATTAAATACCTACATCTACATACAAATGCAGAAGGCAGATGGGCTCTTTAATATTTACCCTAATTAATTACCCAGAACTACCAACAACGTGAAGCAGGCAGAGGGGCGTAGTCACCCTTTAATATTTACCCGAATTAAATACCTACATCTACATACAAATGCAGAAGGCAGATGGGCTCTTTAATATTTACCCTAATTAATTACCCAGAACTACCCACAACGTGAAGCAGGCAGAGGGGCGTAGTCACCCTTTAATATTTACCCGAATTAAATACCTACATCTACATACAAATGCAGAAGGCAGATGGGCTCTTTAATATTTACCCTAATTAATTACCAAGAACTACCCACAACGTGAAGCAGGTAGAGTGGCATAGTCACCTTTTGATATTTACCCGAATTAAATACCCACATCTACATACAAATGTAGAAGGCAGATGGACTTTAATATTTACCCTAATGAATTACCCAGAACTACCCACAACGTGAAGCAGGCAGAGGGGCGTAGTCACCCTTTAATATTTAACTGAATTAAATACCTACAACTACATACAGATGGACTCTTTAATATTTACCGGGGTAAAATAGATCTTCAGCAAACAATGCGTTCCGTGAAAGGCGACTCTGCTTGTCGTAAGAGGCGACTAATGGGATTCGGGTGGTTAGGTCAGGTTGATGCATGTCATCGATTCTCAGTTGGGTGGATCGATGCTCATGATGTCAATCACTGGATTGTCTGGTCAAGACTCGAATATTTAAAGACCGCCGTCGTGCGGCGTTAACGACAAACAAACATAAATGTATATTCTCCCCTGGGAAGTCCTACTGAACTAGCACAATGACGCTCAGTTATTCGACGGTCGGTCATCACCATTAAGCATTACCTCAAAAAACATATTCACGGTTGTGTCATCTTTGCCCCTGGACTGCCAGGCTCTCGTCAACACTGAAATACAATAGAATAAATATTTGATCTGGTTAGTCATTTGGTTTAGTGAATCTGATCACGCTTAGACTCTATGAAACGAAGCAGGTGCTTTTCTTATGATTATGGAAATTTTATTCAACAGCATTATTCATGGTTGGTGTGACTCATGAATATTCATGTCTACATTCACCACTTTACCTTCCGCCTGGCAGTTCAGTTCTCAGTGTGGTCTGACTGACAAATATCGCTTGTGAAGTATTATGTCGGCATTCTATTATAAACCTTAAAGGGCAAGTTCACACGGAAATGCACCTATTTTTCTTGTACTTATTCCACACTAAAAGTGTTAACCTAGAAGTGTCATAGACAAAAATATAAAAATATCACAATTAATTAACATATTTTTCCCATTAAAACGATTTATATTTTTCACATTTACCAAGTGTTCTATTTCCACAACAAAAACACCATGGCTTATGCCCCTTGCAATATGACGTCATTGGTGCCAATTGATAAACATTATGACGTCATTATGCTTTGTTAGAGCCGCTTCACGTGGTGTAGGTCTAGGTGTGTGATTCTAGCGTCTCAGATGCCAGCCAGCATAGTGTTATGCTGAGTCACCACTGCGCCGGAGTGTGTCGTAGGCCATGTTGTTTTACCGCAAACTGTTACTTGATATCTTTTGCGTTGAGAATAGACAGGGACCCAGTTGAATTGGCACCAATTACGTCATAATCTAAGGGGGATAACTCAGGCCAGTTTAGCTCGAAAAAAGAAGGCCTCATGACGGCATATCATTTTCACACTTTTGTGAGCTTCCTACTTTCACTGTGAAAAAAATGAGTGTATATTTTCAAACACAGATACTAATTCATTCTAAAATTGCGTTTTGTTTAGAAAAAGAAAGAAAGTGATTTTGCGTGTACACTTCCCCTTTAACAAGGTTACTCCGACTGTGAGTGGGATGTGAGTTTGAGTATCGCCAATGGGAGCGTAGACTATTATTTAGTCTCTGAAATCTTATATTACTTGCTTTTGTATGCATTTCTAGATTATTATTTTTTCATAAAATAAATATATTCCACGGTCATGGTGCAGGACTAGGGGGAGCGGCGCGAGTTGGCTAAGGCTGCGCATTGTTCTGTCTGGTTGTTAGTTGTTTAACGCCGCAATATTGCAACTGTATGACGGCGGTCTGTAAATAATTGTGTCTGGATCAGACAATCCATTGATTGGCATCATGATCATCGATCTAACCCATGGGGATATGATGACATGCATCAACCAAGTCAGCGAACCTGACCACTCGATCCCTCTCACGATAAGCATTAATTGCTAAAGACCAATTCTATCCCAGATCGTCTAGTTCACGTCCCTCAGCCGTGTCATGATATGTGTGGTGTATTTTATTTCACGCACCGCCCGGAGATCGATCCCCGGCCGCGTCATACCAAAAGACGTTAAAAGATGGTTCTTGTTGTTACCCTGTCTAGCGCTCGGCATTAAGCGGCTAAAACAAGGACTGGTCGGCTCGGAGTCAGTATACTGTGTCTGAGTTGGTATTCATGTTAAACTGCGGCATGGTATCTCAGTGTGCTAGCACTTCAAATCGGCATCAGTCCGGACTAGTACAAGCAGCCACACACACACATACACGTGCATGCACGTCGCTATATAAGTGCAATAATCTTGGACGCGACGTTAAACCCCATTTCACCTCACCTGTATTGAAAGCGTATAACAATAATCGTCAATTCTTCCTCTGCATGTGGCAATATGATATTAGCAATGTTTCATTGACGTGTTTAGAGACGGTAATACATGCTACCAATAAAAGTGTTTAGGGTAAGAAGTGTCTGCATTCCTCTGGATTTTGCCATGTGTTCTGTGTCCTTGTTATGGCAGCCCCCTGCATAAACCTGGTTAGGTGGTCGTAACAGGAAAACAGGAAAGTTGGACAGGTGCATGAATAAATATCAGTTAATGTTTGAAGGACAAATGTTGTACAGGTGTTAGCTAACTATTCCAATATCAATGTAGCTGTACTTTTAAATTAACACAAGTAACGACATTAACCGACCTTTTCCTTCAGTGCTTTCACCGAGAAATACAATTTTCTCAATGGTCATGAAATATGCATTGGGAACTTTGTGTCATTTTAAATATAATGTTACTATGTCTTTGAAAACATTTGGTTTCCCGATATCATTTGATATGCAGGTCCCGCATTCCTCCTTTCGGTTTCTGAACCACGAAGATCACACGTGGAAGCAATATATACATAATTATGAATCTATACTAATATTGATAATAAGCCATTTATACTGCGCATATTTATACACCACACTGGGGTATGCTCAAAGCGCTATTTTTACCCCGGTCACTTGATCAGCCAATCATTCTGAGCTCCCTGGGGAGTATATAAAAGCGGCGTTAAACCCAACTCACTCACTCACCCTGGGGAGTATACAACCCAAGCTGTTAGGCGCTAGGTTAACAACCACATTTCATCTCATCCTACCGGGTGCACATTCGAACAAAGTCATTTGCCCAAGGAGACACAACATGTGGTACATGTGCTTCAGTGAAGGGCAGGACCGAAGCCCTAGAAACTCTCAAGTGCCAAGCTACCAAAGCGAGGTCACCCATCCAAGTACTCTCCGCACCCGCAGTTGGTGACCACGCATCTATATTTACCAGTTGGTGAAACCCACGAGCACGGATATGGTGCTGTCAAACACAGGATTGTTTTCAAAGTATCGCATACAAGTTATCAGATTAAAACAATGAATTCATATGATTATGACAATGGGAAAGTTTGAACTCAGCACTACCACTACCGCTACACCCGTGAAGATCCGGGTTAGAATTGTCCTTCAGCAACATTAGCTTGTCGTAAGAGGCACTAACGGGATCAGGTAGTCCGGCTCGCTGACTTGGTTGATCCATGTCATGGTATCCTATCTGTGTTGATCGATATTCATGATGTCAATCACTGGATTGTCTGGTCTCGATTATTGAGAGATCGCCGTTATATAGCTGGCACATTCTTCCACTACTACTACTACTACTACTACTACTTCTATTTCTACTACTACTTCAACTACTACTACTACTACTACAACTACCACTACTACTTCTATTTCTACTACTACTTCAACTACTACTACTACTACCACTCCTACTTCTATTTCTACTACTACTTCAACTACTACTACTACTACCACTACTACTTCTATTTCTACTACTACTTCAACTACTACTACTACTACCACTACTACTTCTATTTCTACTACTACTTCAACTACTTCTACTACTACCACTACTACTTCTACTACTACCACTACTACTTCTATTTCTACTACTACTTCAACTACTTCTACTACTACTACTACTACTACTACCACTACTACTTCTATTTCTACTACTACTTCAACTACTACTACTACTACTACTACCACTACTACTTCTATTTCTACTACTACTTCAACTACTACTACCACTACTACTTCTATGCCTACTACTACTTCAACTACTACTACTACTACTACCACTACTACTTCTATTTCTACTACTACTTCAACTACTACTACTACCACTACTACTTCTATGTCTACTACTACTTCAACTACTACT